>NC_056743.1:1754304496-1754316996 GCF_019279795.1 Protopterus annectens
ACAGGACATTAAGAAACATCTAGGGAACTTATTCTCACAGGACATGTTAAAGAAACTTGCATCTCCAAGGGAACTAAAGTAGATCACCAGAGGTCTGTTTTCAGTCACAGGCTGAATGGAAGAACTCTAGTCAAGGAGAAGACACTTAATATGGTGTAGGACATTTGTGCACACTTTAGTGCATGGTTGCATTTAGATTAAGAGGTGTACACATGCAAGTAGAGGCTGTGTATAACACAAGTAGAATAATAAAGAAGCAGCTGATCTTATTCATGTGCCTGTATGTCTCTATGCACACTTTTCATGGGTACCTGTGCATGTACGAGTATGTGCAACACAAAGTTTTGCAGGTTAGGATTTCAGCTTCAGCTCAGCATTAAGAATAAACTTCTGCTATGCATGTCTAAGCTTTCTATACCACTTTTTTTGTGTTCGCAGGTACCAGTGTTCAGTCAGATTAAATTAACATGTGGACTGAGTGGACAGTTTCAGCAATAAAAAAAATCAGCACTCAAAAATAACTTTAAAGTTAATTTAGTGGTGGCTCCAACTAATAGCAGAAACATAGACCTGTGGGATGGGTTCTTGAGGCATTGAAGGTTTTCCTTTAGATGGATACAATAATTTTAAGCGAGTAATCTTGACACACATGCGCGTAGCTTTAGATCACAGCACAAATTGCTGATCCAGGCTTCGCTGAAAGCCCAACACCCAACACTGAAAACAAAATATATCAATCAACAAAAAAAAAAAAGATATTTCTGCAGGGGAGCAGGCCTCCCTGAACCCCCCCCCCCCCGGCAATTTCATATATATCTATATATATATATATATATATATATATATATATATATATATATATATATATACATACATACACACACACACAGAGTTACACTTCATTACTGAAATCCCAAATTTCAGTAACCCGAGACCATGAAGCCGAAAATCAGAATGCTGAAAGTGCACAAGAGCGAATATGAATATCTCGAATCTGCGCTTATGCATTTCCGGTACGTCGCTTGTAGTGTTATGGTGCCACTGCAGGTGAGTGAGTGTGTGTGTCTGTGTGTGTGTGTGTGTGTGTGTGTTGTGTGTTGTTTGTGTGGGTAAGGGTAGGGAGGAGTAAGTGTGAGTGTTGGATTTGTTGGCATTTGTGTATGTGTGATGTTTATTTATGTGTGAGTGAGTGGAGGATGGCATGTTGTGAGTTTTTATTTTTTTTTATGAAATGTGTGACCTCACAGTTGGTATATATAATTAGGGGGGATGGGAGGCGCAGCCCCCCACATCCCCCCTGCTTATATGTGGTGTAGGGTTGTGTGGTGTGTGTCCTGTGGGTGGAATGGTGTGTGTGTTATGTGGTGTATGTATGTTCGTGATTGTGTGATTCGGGATTGTGGGTTTCGGTATTGTGAATGGCTTGACTTTATAGTCTCGGGTTACTGAAATTCAGGATTTCGGTAATTCGAGATTATGAAGTGAAACCATATACACACACACACACACACACACACACACACACACACACACACACACATATACACACACATATACACACAAACAACTCTGAGATTGAACTACAGTGGGGAAGGCATATTCCCCGATCCACATTGAACCATGATCTCCTAGGTAAAATGCCAACACTTTTCGAACAGCTTTCCTCAACCATCGATGAAAGCACACACTGACAAAAACTTATGACCCTATACATAGGAGCAGAGTATAAGTACTAAGGTAGCTGCCCTTGCAAGTCATTTTAAGCCCAAATAATTTCCCTTTTTGTACTTGAAACAACCTATCCCATTTGTTACTCATCTGATGATCGATAATTACATATTACAACTAATAAGAATAACTGGGATCACACAGATAATGTGAGGGGACCCATGCAAGAAATAAAACATTTAGGTTCATACTAGGCTATCTGCCCTAGGGCATTTATAAGCCTAGCCAGAGTGTGTATGGCTTTCGCCACCCATTTTAAATTAATTTTGCTATGTCCTTTTTCGAGGTTAGTATACTGTGCCTCTGTCTAACAGTGACACAGAAGTGATACCCGGGGTAAACCTACAATCTCCCATCCACTCATCAAGATTCCTCTTGAAGAGAGTCAATGAGGGACTCTGCCTAACCTGGACTGGGATTTTATTCCAGAGTGAAGGGAGCCTCTGGGTTATGAATCTGTCCCTCCAGCATATCCTATTTATTTCAGTGCTGAGGTTCAAGTCGCCGGCGTGGCTCGATGGGATTTGGATTTTCTGAGGTGCAGCATGTCCATTAATTCGGGTTGGACATGGCTTTATCGTCAGGCACAGATCGCCTCTGAGCAGGCGGTATGCCACTGAGTAGAGCTGGAGTTTCTTTAACTGGGCAGCATACGGCATCTGTTTGAGCCCCTTGATCCTCTTGGTGAGGTACTTTTGGGGTCTTTCCAGTTGCTGCAGGTGTCTGGTAAGGTACATCCCAAAAGGGGCATTGTACTCAATTATGGGCATGATGAGGGATGAGTGAAGAGGCACGATGACCTCCCCTGATCTAGATGTGAATCCCTTCATGATTAGGTGGGCTATATAAAATGTTTTTCTAACCACTTTGGCCACGTGGTTGTCAAATGGGAGATTGCTATCAACGGTCCCCAGGTCCCTAATTACTTCTTCTGTACTTAATGGATTACCACCTATGTGGTAATTTGTGGACACTTTGTTTTTGCCAAAGGGGGTGACTATACACTTTTTGGCATTTAGCTTGAGGCCATGGCTCTGGCACCAGTTGTCTGTTTCTATGAGGCCCTTTTGGAGGATGCTTGTGTCAGCTGGAGAGTCTATTATGGCGCCCAGTTTGCAGTCATCTGCGAACTTGGTCAGCCACAGTCCTTCCATGTTGGCCTGTACCTCCGAGAAATATATACCGAACAAGAGAGGTCCCAGGACTGAGCCTTGTGGGACGCCACTTGTACCTGGTTTGGAGTCTGACATGGCTCCAGCTATTCTAACCATGTGGGCTCTGTCCTTGAGCCAGTTTGCAACCCATCTAGTGACATAGGGGTTTATATTTAAGCTGGTGAGCTTATCTATAATGCCCGAATGGGGTATTGTATCGAAGGCTTTTGCGAGGTCCAGGTAGGCTGTGTGGACCACCTTCCCCTTGTCAATGGCCTTGGTGACTGTTTCAAAGAAATCGACCAGGTTTAAGAGGCAGGATCTGCCCTTAACAAAGCTGAACTGGGTAGGATCCAGTGTCTGTAGGTCTCCAATATCTTTATTTATAAGGTCCATGATGATCCTTTCCATAGCTTTCCAGACCAAGCTAGTGAGACTTATGGGGCGATAGTTTCCAGGATCCGTTGAGGCACCAGCTTTGTGGAGAGGGACCACTGTTGCTGTACGCCACTCTTTGGGTACATATCCTGTAGTAAGGCTGAGACTGAACAGTAGTTTTAGGTTTGGGTTTAGCTCTTCTTGGAGTTCATGTAGGACGCAGACCGGGACACCGTCTGGTTCCACTGATGCTGTGTTTCTTGCTTTGGAGAGGGCAGCTCTTACCTGAGCATCTGAGATGTCAGGGGGGCAGCACTCTGCTGGGATAGATATTAGCCCTTTTGTTGGGGGGGGGGAGAAGTTCGCGCTGAACCTGTCAGCTAGGATGTTGGCAATGTCTGTGGGTTTGGTGTATTTTTTGTCATTTTGGACTAATTCTGAGCATATCTGGGAATTCCCACCCAAGTTCCTAACATAACTAAAGAAAGCCTTGTGATTATCCTTAGTGTCCTGTACAATTTTTCTCTCGAAGCTGGCCTTAGACGATTTTATGAGTGCCCGTAGTTTTTTGCTAATACTGATCAGAGATGCCTTCCCTTTTGGGGATTTTGCTCATCATATAGTAGCTTCCTCCTTCTATTGTATAGTTTGTTTATGGCTGGGGTCCACCAGACAGGACGTCTGCCTTTGGAAGATTGGGTCTTGGTTTTATTTGGGATTGCATGATCCATGCATTCCTGAAGGTGTTCATAGAATGCGTTTATAAAGGATTTTGCGGTCTGGGCCGTAGTATCCACAGGCCCGGGGGCTTTGAAGGATTCCACCTCGGTTTTGAGGAGTGTGAAATTTGCTTTAGAGAAGTTTTTCACTGTGGTTTTCTGGGCATGGGGTGGGGTCGGGATGTGAATATCCAGTGAGATTAGTTTATGGTCTGATCTTACCAGTGAGGGATACACTTACCAGGAGTCCCCATGTTGGTGATTATCAGGTCCAGTATGTTTTCCCCTCTTGTGGGAGTGGTAATAAGTTGTTCCATAGGATTTGAGTTCATAAATTCTAGGAACCTTTGGGCTAAGGTGTTGTAGCTAGACTAATGCTCCCAGTCTATGGTTGGGTAGTTGACGTCACCCAATATAATGGTGTTTGGAGAGACCTTCATATTTTCCAGTGTTCTCAGGAAGGCCGAGTGGGGTTCCTGGGTTTGGGAGGGTGGTCTGTAGCAGGCTATAAACTGGAAGGCAGTTTTACCCACTGTTAGTTGCACATGGATAGTCTCTGATGCTTCGTGCTGTGCCACCAACCTGGAGGTGTGGGTATCTTTGATGAATATTGATACTCCCCCTCCTTTTGTGGTTCGGTCCAAGTTTTGGGGCCGAAAAGCATGGTATGAGGTATAACTAGAAGTTATGTACCTACCATAACGTTCCATGTTAGTTGTCTTCTCTCGCCTTCTTTCTTGCTGGATGGGTTCGGAGCCAATCCTCGGCTCCGACTCGGCACTTGCTAAGCTCGAGAGCTAATTTTACCAGCTCGAGGCAACCCTATATCCCATGATGCAAGGTGGAGACTACCCAGATCTCGTTTGGTAGCTAAAGAAATAGTAATATTTTCTTCCAACTGAAGAGGAGGAAGAAAAATAACAATACTAAATAACATCATAATCCTCTAGAAAGGATCAACCTAATCTAGTACACTAGAAGTTGAACAGCTAGAAAAGGGAATAACCTCTTAATAGAAGATGCATAATCTTCCCGGTCTGACCAGGCTAGGGGGATGGAGGGCGGGACACAAGAAAGAAGGCGAGAGAAGACAACTAACATGGAACGTTATGGTAGGTACATAACTTCTAAATGTTAAGTTGTCAATCTCGCCTTCATTCTTGCTGGATGGGACCGCGTCCCTAGCACCTCTATCCTGGGTTGCTCAATGCAACAGACTCTTGAGAACGGTGGAACCAAAATTTGCTCCGTCTCTGGAGGCCAAGTCTAATTTGTAATGTGAAACAAAGGTATGAGGAGAGGCCCATGTGGCTGCTGCACAAATAGTGTCTATTGGAAGTCTAGCTTGAAAAGCTGTAGATGTAGCTAGAGCTCTGGTAGAATGGGCTTTTGGCTTAGAAATCAACTCTTTGCCTCTGAGCTGATAAATAAGTGATCACAGAAGACAGCCATCTAGATAAAGTTACCTTGGAAACTGGAAGGCCTTTCCTGTTCTCTGCATAGGATAGAAACAGTTGATCAGATTTCCTAAAAAGTTTAGTTTTGTCCAGATAATATCTGAGCTGGCGGTGAACATCAAGACAATGTAACTTTTGTTCCGCTCTATCAGAATAATTTGGGAAAAACAATGGAAGATCAATGGATTGATTTAGGTTTGTCTGCGATGCCACTTTTGGTAAGAAAGACGGATTAGTCCTTAGAGATACCCTATCTTTGTGGAATATTAAATAGGGAGGACGAATGCAGAGAGCATGAAGCTCAGATACTCTCCTGGCAGAAGTAATGGCGACTAGAAAAAGTGACTTCCAAGAAAGAAATTTCAAAGAACAGGCAGCTGCAGGTTCGAACGGGGGAAGAATCAAGGATGTTAAAATTAAATTTAGATCCCACTGTGGTGGGGGGGGGTCTCTAATCGGAGGTTTCAGTAAAAAGATACCTCGAAGGAATGCCTTGCAAAGTTTATGTGACATAATGTTGTGGTCCAAAAGGCCTATATGAAAATTTGAAATGGCTGCCAGTTGAACTTTCACTGTGGAAGAGGATCCTGAATGAAAAATCTCAGCTAGGAAGTCCAATACCGAATGAATTGGAGCATAACGGGGTCTATGTTCCTAGCTTTTGCCCAGAAAGAGAAACGTCGCCATTTACTAGTGTAAATCTTTCTGGTAGAAGATTTTAGGGAAGCTACTATGATATCCCGAACAGGATTAGAAATCATAGGAAGCCTGGCTAAGGATGGAAGCGGAGCAACCAAGCAGTGAGGTTGAGAGAAGGTATGGATTGGTGCAGTTGACCCGACTGGTGGGTCAGAAGATCTGGAACCGGGTCCAGATGCCATGGCTGTACCAAGAGATAATGACGTAGGAATGGAAACCATATCTGTCGAGGCCAATAAGGGGCAATGAGAATCAACTTTGCTCTCAAAGCGGGTGCTTTCTGAATTAGCTGAGGTATCAGCGAAAAATGGGGAAAAGCATAAAGAAGTCCCCGGGGCCAATCTTGGGTTAGAGCGTCTCTGGAGGGATGGCCTGGAAGGGGGAAGAGAGAGAAGAAGTCTGGGCATTTGCTGTTTTGAGGTGTAGCGAAAAGGTCGCAGCAAGGAAGGCCCCACTTCTGAAAAATCTCTTCCGTCACTGATTGTTTGAGAGACCACTCGTGAGGCATGAGAATAGCTCTGCTCAATCTGTCCGCTATGATGTTGTATTTTCCGGGGATATGCGTTGCTATCAGAAATCGGTGAGAAGAGATTGCCCATTGCCAAAGTCTGAGTGCCTCTTGACACGGTGGATAGGACTTGGTTCTGCCCTGTTTGTTGATATACCACACTATGGACATATTGTCTGTTTGGATTGCAATAGTTCCCAGGGGAAGAGAGTCGTTGAGGGCTTGCAACGTTAAAAGCACCGCTCTCATCTCCAGGACATTTACGTGCAGATAGTATTCGAAAGGTTGCCAAGTGCCATGGACCATTCTGCCCTGATAATGCCCTCCCCCACCCGATCAGGGAGGCGTCCGACGTAACCTTGGTAACCGGGGCAAGAGGAACAAAAGGTCTGCCCTGATGGACTTGAGGGGACGATATCCACCAAGTCAGATGCCTTTTGCAAGTTGGAGTTACTATGATCTCGTGACGCATGGGAAGTTGTTGAAGACCATTGGGTGAATAGCATCCATTGTAGAAGACGCATGTAAAAGTGGGCAAGGGGAAGAAGTGTTATGGCGGCCGCCATAAGACCCAATACCTTCAGAGCAAATCTGGCCTGAATTTTGTTGCTGAGAAGAATCACCTGAACGTGTCTTTGAATGTCCAAGATCCTTTGGTCTGTTAACTTTGCTGAAAGTTGTACGGTGTCCAATTTTGCGCCTATAAAAGTAATAGATTGACAAGGCGACAAGGCAGATTTTTTGAAATTTATAGAAATTCCTAGCCCTCTGCAAATGTGAATGGTGTAATCTCTGGCTTGGAGAAGTTGATGCCTGGTGGTGGCAGTGAGGAGCCAGTCGTCTAGATATAGAAACACCTGGAATCCTTGACGTCTCAGGTGAGCCGTAACCACTGCCATACATTTGGTGAACACTCTGGGGGCTGTAGCGAGTCCAAAGGGCAGGGCTCTGAATTGGAAGTGACTGGTCCCCAGCCGAAAGCGGAGAAATCTTCTGGAGCGTCTGTGAATTTTTATGTGATAGTACGCATCCTGAAGATCTATCGAGCACATCCAATTGTCCTTGCCCAGAAAGGGTAGAATGGACTGAAGCGTGACCATCCTGTATCTTGATTTCTTTACAAACTTGTTTAGTTTGCTCAGATCTAATATTGGTCTCCAGTCCCCTGTCTTTTTTGGAACTAAAATGAACCTTGAGTAGATTCCGGATCCTATTTGGTCCGCTGGGACTGGCTGGATGGCTCTTTTTACTAGCAGTTTTGATATTTCTAGTACTGCTAGTTCCCTTAGACCGGGTGGAACGTCTGGAAGGGTTCCCTTTTGCTGAATTAGGGTTTGAATAAAGGGAATTTTGTAACCCTCGGATATAATCGACTGTACCCATTTGTCTTGAGAAAGGGAAAGCCAGGCTATTGGGTACAGCGATAATTTTCCCCCGACTGCCTCCGAAGGTGGACAATCGGGCAACATCTCAGGGATACTGGAAGGGTTTGTCAGAAAGAGGCTCTCTGCTACCCTGATTCTGCGGACCCCCTCTGCCCCTAGGGTGGCGTCTATTATTGTTACCCCCTCTGCCTCTGGGGGTAAACTGACTTTGTGCGTCAGGCGTGACTCCTTGAGATTTGCGGAACCACATTTTCCCTCCCTTCTGTCCTTTGGGGTAAGGTCTTGAAGGGGTGGAGAAACGGACTCCTACGGCAGAAAGAGTCTTGCCATCTTGTTCGCATCTAGTCAAAGTGTCTTTCACTTGAGGTCTGAACAAGGTCGAACCATCAAAGGGGGAGTTTGTGAAGGACGCCTTGAAGGGGTCTGCAAAATTACAAAGCCGCATCCAGGACTGACGCCTTAAAGCCACTCCTGTGCCTGCGGCCCTATTCGCTCCATCGGCTGCATAAGAAATGAGCCGCATGGAGGAGTTAACAATGGAGTTAAAGATTCCTAGCTGTGAGCTAATCTTATCCTGAGACCCAGCAGCTGATGGATCCTGTAAAACTTCTCCCAACTCTTTAAGAACATCTCTTTGAAGGTGGGTGAAGTGGCACAAGTAATTCAGCGATCTCATGGCAAAAGTCGCTGAAGAAAAAATCCGCTTGCCGTACTTGTCCATAGTCCTAGAATCCTTGTTAGGAGGATGGACAGGTACTGAAGGATCAGCTAGTTCCTTCTTGGTGGCAGCAGCCACCACCATGGCATCAACTGGGACACCCTTTGTTAAATATTGTCTATCTGGTGGGGCCGTAATGAATTTTGAAGGCCTCCTAGGGATAAGTTCCACCGAATCCGGAGCCATCCACGCCTTCCGAGCCACTACCTCCATAAGAGGGTCGAAAGGCGGAGACAACCAGGAGGTGGAGGGTCGAGATCCGAACGCCTCAAGGTATACTGACTCGGCCTCGGAAGGATTAAGGGAGGGCCAGTTCCCCCTCTGTTTAAGGAATTAAAGGATGTCTAAGAATGAGACATCCTCAGAGGAGGACCTTAGGGATCCCTCAGACTCATCCAGGTCAGTATCAGATGTAGTAGACTCAGGGGAGTCTAGATGTTTCCTCTTACATGTCCTCTTACGCGGGGGTTCACCTGATGGATCAGGAGAAGCCTCGGAAGAGGAAGATATTCCCAATGGGGAAACCTGAGGCGTTGGATCTCTGGGTCCGGGAGCAAGAGAGTGGGAAGAGACATCAGCAGGCACTGTAGTGGGAGGAGCTGATGGAACTGTCCGTTGACTAAGCCCAGGGGCTAGTACACTCCTCATCACCTCGAAGGCTCCCCCGTCAGAGAGACCAGAAAGTTCCTGCTCCGAAGAGATAGGAACCCCAGGCCTCATCGAGAGGGAAGGCTCCGAGGCAGATGTCAGGGCAGAGCTCACCAACACCGAAGCTCCGAGAGGGAGAATGGGGTCGGACACGGGTCCGATGCCACTCGCCCCCTCGGAGCCGATGAGAGACCAGACGCCCGGATCCCTCCAATGAAGGCCTCAAGGAGGAAATCGGAGCAGAGGACGACGGAGCCGAAAGGGGTGGTATCGGCTCCGAAGCTACAATGGTGACGGTTCTGAGGAGCTCCGGCTCCGAGCTCTGTAAGAGAGTCTAAGGAGGAATGTTTGGTGGATGTAAAACAGCTACCGTCTTTTGAGACGGGTTATGGAGTATTTGGGCCAATGCCTGAGACTTTAATAGTCTACTCACCACTCTCTCGAGGTCGTGATCAGACAGCCTGGATGACCGAGAAGAACGGCTCCGATGGCTCCGCTCAGAGAGCAGGGGTGATCTCGGAGCCGAACGTATCGACTAATGAAGGGGATCGAGATCTCTTTTTAGAGATCGATGAAACCAACGGAGCCGAGGATACATCGGCTCCAGCCGGAGCAGATTACTGAATGCCTAGATTGGGCAGTATCGGCGCTGGATGGAGCCGATACCGAGACTGCTAAGGTGGAAGGATCGGCTCTGGCCGGAGCCGATCTCGACCCTGGTGAGGGTAAACCAGAAGCCGACGGCTTGGAACTCTCAGCCGAAGGCTTAATAGGTTTCGAGGGCTTCCCCGGTGCCGACTTAGTCGGGGAGCTCTCGGGCTTTAATACGTCCCTTAAAATCAACTTATTTCTTCGCTCCTGCAGGACTCTTGGGCTGAAGGCATGACAGATAGCACAAGAGTCCTGCAGGTGCAAAGGTCCCAGGCAATAAACACAAGAAGTGTGACCGTCTGTCAGAGACATCTTCTGACAGCACGAGTCACACTTCTTGAAGCCAGAGACCTTAGTGTCCTTCGACATAACTGTGTCGAGGAAACACAATACACTAACACACACACACAAAAACACCCAATCCAACAATTTAAAATAAACAGGGATAACACACAGTCATACACAAGCAATCCCTGACAGGAAAGAATTTAGGGAGGGGAAGGCCTAAGGCCTAAGCTAGGGAAAGGGGATAAATAACTCGGGGAAAAAAAAGGGAACACTAACGGGAATAGGGTTAAAGTAAGCGTTAAGGTTAACAAAAAAACAAATATATATATAAATTTAAAGGGGGGTAGACGAAAGTCTTATATCTAGTCACTTACCTGGAGCTGGTAAAAGAAGGCACCTCGTTAGCTAAGCGGCAAACGAGATCTGGGTAGTCTCCGCCTTGCATCATGGGATATAGGGTTGCCTCGAGCTGGTAAAATTAGCTCTCGAGCTTAGCAAGTGCCGAGTCGGAGCCGAGGATCAGCTCCGAACCCATCCAGCAAGAATGAAGGCGAGATTGACAACTTAACATCCTGGTAGTGCTGGGGTGCTCTCGAGAGCCTTGAACCAGGTTTCTGTTACTGCACAGATATCGATGTTCTCCATGCTAAGGAGAGTTTCGAGTGCTTGCATCTTGAGGTTTAGACTTCTGGCGTTGAGTAGCATTACTCTTAGTTTCTTATCCCTTGTGATACCTATGGAGGTGGGTTTGTCTTTTGAGCCTTGCCTAAAAAAGGCACTATGGGGTAGCAAGAGCCTTTGCCAATATCCGAAAGCCCAGGGGTGAGAGGTGCAAGCCGTCCCTAGCGAAGCATCGTGGCTTGTCGAGCATGTCATCCCAGGCTGACAGGCATTGGATCCCCTTTGAATGACACCAATACTTAAGCCAATTGCTGAAATTGATAATCTTGTCTTCATACTGTGGCATCATTCTTGGTGAGGGTAAGATGCTACTCAAGGTCAGGGTCATACCGGCTTGGGCTACATGTTCAGAGAGCTCCTCTATGTCTCTTTTCATGTAATCCAGGGAGGTATGTCTCAGGTCATTCACACCAGCATGGACAATGACTGAGTCATATTTGTACTTGCCTTGGAGTGACCTGAGTGTTTGTGTTATGTGACGGATCCTAGCGCCCGACAGGCAGCTGACCGTGACCTTCTCCTTGTTCAGCCTGGTGAGTGGGACGTCAGTGTGCCTATTGATAGAGTCACCTATTACAAGTGTATCAGGTGTGTTGTTTAGCCTTAAGGGCTGTGACTGTTCGGCACACTGGCTTTGTGACCTATGTGTTACACATGTTTTGTTTTGGGGTAGTGGTTGCTTGGGTGTCTGCTTTGGAGGTCTCTGCTGCTTAGGCAGATTTTTATTTAGAGCCTCCAAGTATGTTTTTGTGTGTTTATGTGTTTGGTTTGCTGTCGTGGTAGGTCTATGTGAGACTGGAATTTTAGTGAGTGTGGTTTCCTTCTCCTCCTGACTGGTTACGCCAGTACTGAGTTGAGAGAGCTTAGCCTCCAGTTTGGCTATATGGTTGCATCTCTCACATGTGTTGGAATTTGTTGGGAGGAGGAGAGGGTTGTCTGTGTGCATGAGGCAGTTGTAACATTGCCTCAAGATTCCCAGATTCACCAGCTGGACTGGAGAGGAGATTGACAACTGACCTTTGGACATGCTAGAATAGTATTGGGAATTTCTTTATAATTGAAAAAAATGGCCAATGGGGAGCAAGGTACTCCAGGGGGAGTTTGTGAGGGTGTAGTGCTTTTAATTTTTTAGTGCTGACTTACATAATTGCTTTAGTGAGCAAGTGCCAGGTAACTTAAATGCAAAAATGACAAACAGTAACTTTCTTTCACGTGAGTGGCTTCTGTCCATTAGTAGTACAAGGGGCAGTCCTGGGGTAAATTTTTCTCATCCACAGTCATAAGTTGTGGTTGAAAATGGACAAGGATGAACTTTGGTTTACGGGGATGGGAAGTCTGTTCTACAACAGCAATAGCCTCCGAGAAATATACCTATCACTCCAAACCAAACCATTCTGTTGATGCTGCAATACATTTGGTCAAAAGTTAGGTCACCATCCACACAGGTTCCCAAATCGTGAACAACTGTGTCATCTCCTAGGGGAGT